>NW_020230152.1:160000-202500 GCF_003227715.2 Harpegnathos saltator | reverse complement strand
TATATCTCTCTACGTAGTCGCGCCGTTCACTCCGGCCGAATTATCTCTTCTCTGCCGCGAGCCCTCGTCCAAGAGCACAAGCAGGTAGGCAGCAAGTCACTTGGCATTCGACTTGCCCATCTCATACACCGACGCGTCACGCGAATCCGCCGTTTCATCTGTCGGTCTCTCGCCGATAGAGACAGCGCGACGGCGACGTGGCCGACGTTCGTGACGATGGTGACGAGAATTTTCGGAACGGGATTCTTCCGACGACGACGACGACGACGACGACGACGAGGCGTTGCGCCTCGTATTGAGTTATATACCCGGCGTGTCGATTGATAATGCGACTCGACGTGATCGCGCGCGCTCACGACGCGCTGGCTCCAAGTTACAGCCGGTCGGCCGAGAACGCGACTCCACCTCGGACAGTACACATAAGTTGCACGCATACACACACACACACACACACACACACGCGCGCGCGCGCTCATACGTACGCTTGAGTACACTAAACGCGCGTCGCTCGTGCGTGTGCGCGCGCCCGCACACGCACGCGACGCGTGTGTACATACAAACGCAAGCGGCTATAAATTTCAATAAAACCCTCGGTGTATGTAGAGACGTGCGGTAAGCTAGACGAGGGGGCCCGCGGGCTGCGAAGGGAGGGGCCGCGCGAGGGAGGGAGAGAGCGCGTTCGACACGACTCATATACGTTCATTACGAATGCATACGAGCACGTTAGATTGTACGTTAGTGCCTTGTAATAAAATATTGTAATGGTGGCCTACTTCTGCGCGCCACGCCGCGCGCTCGTAGTCGCCGTATAATATCTCCCGCGGCATTCTTACCGCGGCGGCGTTATTTATTCTACGCCGCGTACAATGGCGGCGGCCTCCGGTCCCATGTACGGGGTGTGCCGTTGCTGACGGTCATCGGACCGGCGCGCGTTCGCTCACATCGCATCGGCGGGCAGCACCAAACTCAAGTGCCGGGAGGAAGAGATATCGCAGGATATCGGAATGAAATCAGGTCGAATTTGGGCGACGGAAATAACCGGCGAGACTCGCGGCTTCGGCTACGTTATTCTCCCTTCGCGATATAAGACGTTAGAACGTTAGAAAAGAGAAGATTAGATTCAGAAGAGACAGCTGTGTAGCTGCAAATGTAAAAGTTCCTTCCCGCGCGATGTGGATTTTCTTATCGAGACGTACAAAGTTAAAAAAGCCACTCGAAGAGATACTCGAGGGATATCGCTCCTGCATCTATGACGACGTCTCTTCTCTTCATAAAAGCGACGGAGAAACGAGCAAGCCGTCGTAAGGCAAAATCAAATTTGACACTTCCGCGGCCAAGACGCCAAAATTTCGAGGATTCTGTTATAGCGCGTCCGCGAGAACCGAGCGGGGAGGACTCGCCTCCTGCGAGTCCCCCCCCCCCCCCGAAACTTTCTCGAATCTCGCGCTCGCCTCCGAGGCACGAGAGATGCGCGCACGTTTTTCTCACCCGCTACATGTCGCGGTTCCGTTCGGATTTCTATACACGGACGCGGCCGAGGAGGTTCGTCATACGACAATGCTGGGCCGCAATTACGTGTACACGGGCCGAGGTTGATTAATAGCTCATTATTGATGACGTCTTGTCGTTGCCGCTCAAAGGCGGCCGCGACACCGCAAGCGCGACGGAATGCAATAAACACCGGCCGCGCTTTTAATATATATTCACCGAAATGTGCCGCGTTTTATCCGGCGTCTCCGCGTGTTCGTGCGAGCGAGCGAGCGAGCGAGCGAAGGCTCGTGACGGGGCGGAGAGATTACACATCCTAAAAATTACACATTGATAACATTGCGCGCGGTGCGGTCTGTTTAACTCGCGCGTCTCAGAACCGGTTCCCAGCACCGATTGATCGAAGCGTTGAGAGAGCGATATAGATCTAAACCGTGCTTATAACAATATCGAGTTGATATACAATGGTGCCGCTGTGCACACCGGCGAGGTTTCGAGCTACCGACCGTTCGCTCGCTCGTTCGCTCGCTCGTTCTCCGAGCGCGAGAATACGGTATAGATATAGCGTTGCGTGGCCGGCCGACATATGGCATCGTCGGCGCGACGCACAAATTATTTACTCGAATAATAGAATTTCTCCAGAAGTTCTCGCTTCCGACATCTTCCGCCGCCGCCGCCGTCGCCGCCGACTCGTACTGCGCCCTCCCTCCCGTCCTGTCGTCTCCCCTTGGACAAATTTTTAGGCGCGCTCTCGACGCGGCCATCTGTTGTTTGCACGAACCGCGCACCTTTTTTAGGTCGCACAAACGCGCAAAGCGCGCGGCTGCAATGCGGGCGGAGGACGGAGATTTAGTTAATTATAGTTAACGTTAACCGACGTCGGGCTAAATCGGGCTTTAATGTAATAAATTGCATATTAACGTATCGCATTAATGTTAACAAGCGTCACAAACGTGACGTTACCGATATGTTCATATTGCATGCTTCCGTAGGCATACGCGCTGGCAAAATTCCCTCCCCTCTGCCCTCCTGCGCCCCTTCACACACATCTACCTGATCCTCCTTCTTTTTGTTCGCTGCTGTCCGTCGATTCACCGCGGGAAACAGCAGGAGAGCAGAGCTCAAAAGCAGCCAGAATTTCGGGATGATAAGTATATGCGACGGATAAATAAGAATCCGCGACGTTCTCTGCCCGACGAAATAAATTCGCACGATTCACCCTCCACATTTCCTCTTCCCCTCCCAACTTCCTCCTTCTCCTCCTGTTACTTGCCCTCCTCTTTCTAGACGTGGCCGCTGCGCGCACGGGTGGCCACGTGTTCCGGCATCTGGAGCCGCGTACAGGGTGTCTCGTAAAATCCCGCACGGCCGGACCGGATGGAGCGAGCCATGAGAGCAATGAGCGACGCGAAAATTACGCGACGACAATTGCATCCTGACTTGCGACCAAGCGGAAGTAGTCCTTCTGAAACTGCGGATTTCCAGCGCCTCGGATGTTCACGAGCGAGCGCGTCGCCCGCGCTCAACGTTTCTTGGCACGCCGTGGTGTTTCCACACAGCTGACCTTCCCGTTGTTCGTCCACGTCTTTCCACCCTCTTCCATCGTTCCATCGACTACTCTTTTTCTTTTTTTCTCTGGCCCTCTTCCTCGCCCTCCTCCCTCCCCCCCCCTCTCTCTCTCTCTCTCTCTCTCTCTCTTCTCCTTTTCCTCTCTTTCTCTCTCATCTTGTAATCGAAAACGATCGATCGATGAGGTTTCTCGTTGTTTCTCGCCACGCATGGACGAGCATATGTTTACGTCGCGCGCGCGTCGCCGTCGCGCCGTGAATCGTGGATTCATCACAGGGTGTCCGAAACTTGCCGGATGCGTCGTCGCGGACGACGTCCACGGACGTCGAATTGGGCAAAATAACAATTGCCCGACACGATCGGGCGACACGAATTTTCTACTTGACGGGGCGGTTGCGCGTTTATTTATGATATTTATATTGATAGATTCGACTGATTATAGATTCTTTACACGAAAATTGGAGTAAAAGCTCTTCGAGTAGAGCGTCGCTTTTCATGCGGAATGTCAATCAGTTCTCTCGTTTCATCGATACTTTAGATATTCCTGCCGTTTTCCATCTCTTCGCTCAAGACTGAATTAAGGATTATTCAAAAGTACACAAAAACTAGTAGAGCAAGTGCCGAAAATATCTGGCACGCGAGGTTAAGAGAGCGTCACGAGAAACGAGCTCTCGTCGGATTTTCACCGTGTAGCGATCCCCGATCGTTGGGACATACGTACATCCGCCGAGTCCGGGACACTCTGTATATAAGTGTTTCTCTCTCTTTCGCTTGCACGGCGGGCGAGTAGCTTTTCCATATGCGGCGCAATGCGGCGGATATTTTATTTGTATATCATTACACACATCGGCCCGTCGTCCCTTTCTTCCCTCCGTCTCCCCCTTCTACACCCCTCTCCCTCCCTTCCTCGCTTCCGTCCCTACCGCCACTACCGCCTCCTCCTCCACCTCCACCTCCACCACCACCTCCTCCTCCTCCTCCTCCTCCTCCTCCTCCTCCTCCTCCTCCTCCTCCTCCTCCCGCGTCAACGGTCCTTCTTCCCTTCCCTCACCTCTCATTTTCCCTACACGCTCCTCGTTCTCTTGTACTCCTCTCTTTCTCCGATCCCTCCCCCATTCGCTCGCCCCCCCCCCTGCTTCCCGTCACGCGCGCGCGTACGTGTATTTATTTTATTTTATTATTAAACAAACCTCTTCTCTCTCCTGTCACATCCTCGCGCGAACATGCGTCTTTACACACGTACGGGGGATTCACGTCAAACACAGAGTCCCACTTGACGCAGGATCGGCTTACGCGACGACCGTGTAGCGTTCTGGGCACGAAAAATATTTTTTTCCCTTGCTCCCGCCGCCCCCGCCGTCCAGACCGCCGCCGCGCGTTCCACGGCTATCACTCGCGCCTTCACGTGTTTCGAGCGTTATCTGAGCGTAGGGCGCCTCTTATCGCGATTCTTAAAGGGATCCCATCTTACAGGGACTCGGCTCGCACTCACGGACTTAAAGTGCAATTGATGACTCGGGTCACAGGACGAAACTCCAAGTGGGAGAAAGAGAGAGCGAGATGGAGAACCTACGCGAGACGAGCGCACACCATACGCCTCGACGTTGTTTCGTTCAAAACGCACGCGAACGCGTTATAGCGCAAAACTTTATTCGATTTTCCGTTACGTATAATATATTGTTATTCCATTTTATTCAAATTTATTCGGTTTATTATGGGCACGATGTTACGTAAAATCTCATCGAGTCTCGAGGCGTGCGCGCTAAAATCGTTATTCCATTTTATCCGCAAAAATTTATACGGTTTTTACTCTCTCTCTCTCTCTCTCTCTCTCTCTCTCTCTCTCCTTCTCTTTCTCCCCTCCCCCTTCTTCTGCCAAAAGAGATAAGAAACGATATTTCGCGAAATCCCGGGGGCACTCACGCACACATGGAAGAACCGCTGTTGCGGCCGCGCGCCTTCAACTTCGACGTCCAAAAGAGAACGCGGCAATCTTCAATTGCATTCCCGCCCGGGCAAGTCGGACACATTAAACAGCGTGTAACGGCCGCGCGCGATGACGAATGTCAAGTTATATTTGTACGGTAACGGGAGTTGTATTTTCGCCGCGCTTGCCGGGCTCGAATCGGAAGCATCGCGAATTGTGAGCGATCGAGGCGACTCGGCCGCGCGGACGCCCACCTGCCGTTCCGTCGCCGGACGACGCGATCTTTTTCGCAAGATGTTTGGAAATAGAATCCATGCTAATTAGTTGCCTTTAAATGAGTTAGAGCGAGAGCCAGAGAGAGAGAGAGAGAGAGAGAGAGAGAGAGAGAGAGAGAGAGAGAGAGAGAGAGAGAGAGAGAGAAGGAGAGAGAGAAGGAGAGCGAGAAACGGGGATAGAAAGACAGATTATCGACAGGTGGACAATTATCCGTGACGTCCGCCTCTCGCCTGTGTTGTTCTATTTATCCATTTTTTTCATCTTGTCATTTGATGCAACAATTGGGCGGGCGTCGAGCTTCGTCCGTTCGTATATAAGTGCGCGTCGGAATGTGAAAACGAGTCTCGGGTGTTGCAACATCGCGAGAGATATGTAGTTTCCCGAAACACGAGGAATTAACGAGCTATTTAAACATATGAAAGCGGCAATAAAATATTTTATAATACGTCTGTATGCGCCGAGCCAAGGTTGCAATATGGTAATATCGAATATCTGTTATTCATTCATAGATTGCAGCAATCCACAGGGAAGAGTGAATGATTAAATCGAGAATAAATGAACCTGTTTTACTTAGGTGTTCGACTTGATCCGCCGCCGCCGCCGCCGCCGCCGCCGCCGTCCCCGCCGTCCCCGCCGTCCCCTCGCCGTCGCCGCCGCCGCGGCTCCAACGCGCGTTTCCTACACGCTCGGTTTCAACACAAAGACTCTCGTCGGACGCTCGCGGACGCGAGACCTAATTAATTTCGAACGAGTGAGGAGCGAGAGGGCGCGCGCAGGGGTGCCGGCGCGGGGAGGGCAGGAGGAATGGGAATAGGAAAATTCGAGCGGCATGCGAGAGGTTAATTCCGTTCTGAAGCCATCTTGATTCTTTGTTACCGTCCGGTTTTTACCTCCGGTTGAACAATTTTTCTCTGCGCGCGTCGCTGTCTTGCGGCTTTGCCCGGGTCGGGGCATTTTGTTAAAGGTTAATTAAATCCAACGACAAAAGGCCGCGCGCATCCGCGTTTCGTTCCTTTTAACGCGAGATTAACGGCGGCAGCGACGGATTTTCTGTTTTCGTACGTTGACAGAAGGCAGGAGCGACGCGCCGGCTACAGAGCGGGAAGATTAAACGTTCTTCTTCTCGTGCGCAAACACGCGCATCGCTTGTGTACGCAATACGACGATTACGCGCTACGGCAAATTGTTCTACAGCTTTTTTCCAAATCCACCGCTGCACACACACACACACACATACGCACACGCGCACACGCAAGTGCGCACGTACGTACGACGGCCGCGGACGAAATGAAACGAGAGAAAAAAGATCCGCGCGCTGGCCACCTGATCGGATGCTCAAGTGACTCGCCAACTCGCGATTCCACGAGACGATGCGTCTTTAGGCGCTCTTGCACACGCTTGTGTCGCTGTCAGTGATGAGCGATCGCGATTCGATCTTCAGAAAAGTGATCTCTCTCCTTGAAAAGTCCATCTTGCTTAAAGCGATTCTTTCCCGTTGAATTTCTGCACAAACCGATTAATTCCCGATTCGTCGATATTCGTCGACTTATTACGTTAATGTTGCTTCGTTCAATGGAGGATTCACACTGGGAATAAAGTTTGAAAAAATCGATTTGTACAAAAATTGAAGAAAAAAAATCGACTTAAAAGTCCATTTTTGGGGGGAAAAAATCGTGTCGAGATCGCTCGTCGCTAGTCGCTGCCTCTGACGTTCCCCACGTACGATGGAAAGCAAAACGGTTTCGATAGTTTTTTTTCTAGTAACATGGGTAATCTGTGTAATTGTGAATTTGAGGATCACTGCTTAACCAAACTGCGCAAATCAAAAGATCGCGGGTCTCTCTCTCTCTCTCTCTTGTGCGAGTGATTCAAATTCACAATTATATGAATTATCAATGTCATTAGAAAAGAAAAGAACTGTTGAAACCGTTTTGCTTTCCAGCGTACATATTGTCGATTATGACATCCTCCCGGATCTCGACTCACGCGCGCGAGTCGTGTCGATCATTCGCAATTCCGCGCGCGGGCGCACGCGCAATCGCGAGTTAATTTTCAACGTCAAGTAATTGCAGTCGTTCTTTTCCACAAGTAATAATCGATTTTCGAATGACGCTACGTTAACAGATCGCGCGCGTCCGGCACACCCTAGAGGTATAGAGGCGGCTTTATTATTTTTTACGACTGCGACGGCGACGGGAGGACTCCTCTTTCTCTCTCTAGTAGCGCGCGTGCGGCGGCGCGGCGGAGGCGGCGGTGGCGGCTCTCTGACGTTGCACTTTCGATACGCGTTTATTTTCCTCGTTTGCACTGAATCGCAGTGAATGCAGTCACGCACGTAAGCGGCGTCCGCTGCCGCTGCGGGGAAGCGAGGGCTGGTAGCCGCGGGGGACGCGGAGAAGGAGGAGGCGGAGAGGGCGAGAGAGGGGGAGGGAGGGGACGGCAGCGGCAGCGGCAGCAGCAGCAGTAGAGAGGGCCGAGTTATTATAACTTCATTATCATTACGACGTTTATAGCTTATTCATTATTGATGGCATTTCACAAGGTTATTTCGCCCGCTCCGGCCGCTGCGCAATAAATTCTTATTAAAACGCGCGTTACTTATTTAGTCTATATTAATTTCGTCATCGGCTTGATTCGCGCGCGTTTAGCCACCTGGGGTCCTTTAAAAGTTAAAAAAACAAAATGCATACAGCGAGAACGATGCGCTCCACCCGGCGGCGATCGCCCGGTTTATCCGTCGCGAGTCGGGACACCAGGAAGGCAATGTGATGGAAGAAACGAGACTCACGCACGCACGCACGCACGCACGCACGCACACGTGCTATATCACGAGCGGAGGCGCGAAGAAGAACGCGAAAATGAGCGGGAAGGAGATCATCCGCCGATTTCTCTTCAACCGCTCTCCATTGTGCGCTACTGCAACAATCACAATCGCTCGTTCGCGCGCTCGCGCGAATTTATTTGCGGAATCGCGATGACGAGGGACTGCTGCAGCGGGAATGAGAAAGGAAGAGACAGACAGAAAGAGAAAGGACACGTTTCATCCGGCGTGTTCCGTCTCGTCGACTGTTTGCGTGTTTCTTCCTTCCCCGTAAGCGTGCGCTTACGTACATATGTCGCACGTCGGGCTATTTCGCGGAGCGCGAAATAGTTAGGAATCGCGGGAACGTGCGTACACGCAAACACGCACGTATCTTGCGTGCGGATTCTAATGATAACAATACCGAGAGACGCGCGCGCCGCGCCGTCGGTCGCGCGAAGAAATCTCGAATCTCTCGAATGGGTCCCTCGCGTCGAAAGCGGCGCGCCCGGGTCCTCCGCCTTCGGCAGAATAATATTCGCGAGGCGCGAGATTACGCGACGTCTCGCTGATACGTCTCGCGGGGCAGCTAATTAAATCCTCCGACGTTGAGGAGCGTGACGTCACGGCGAACAAGACCGGCGCGGTGCGTCGCGCGTCAAAGTGCGCGAGCGCGCTTCGCGAATAATTCCGCGCTGCTGAGGCCGACGCGTTGTCCGCCTCTCGCGTCGGAAAGACCGCCGAAGCATTCGCGAGGGCAATGCACTCCGGAATGCACCGCATGGCCGGCCTCGGCCGCGATGCGACTCAAAGTGTTATAACAATAAACGGAGCCGGGGGATTTTTAGCGCGCGCGCGCGCACGAGAGGGAAAGCAGCGTGAGATCGAATTAATTTCGCGCGATCGAAGCGACCGGGTTAATTCGCGCTCGTGCGGCGCTGGACGGGGACGCGGTCCGCGTTTCTTCGAGATGATCCTTCGTGAGGATCGAGATGTTCCCCGACGAATCCGACGTATCGCTCCTGGACGTTAATTGGCGGTCACGACGTGCACGCGGCGGTCGCGCGAGCGAGCGCGAAAGAACGTGATAGCGCGGGAGAGGGGGCGGGAGAGAGTGAGAGAGCGGAGGAAGGGAGAGAGGCTATAATAACGCGACGAGGTAAACGCAGCGATCGCATTAAAATCGATCGTAACACGCCGACGTCTATTATGAAACAAGGGCCGCGAGGCAATTCCCTCTATCGTCTATCTCTAATACGTATCTCCTCCCGCACTCGTCCAACCACCACGCTCGAAGAATATACTGTTTACTCTGTTCGTTTCCGATGTTTGATAAAATGCCACCGGCGGCGCGCGGTAAAACGGGAATATTCGAGACCTCTAGAAAGTGCAGCCGTAACTCGCTCGTTCGCTCGCACTGCGTGCGATATAGAGAAAGAGAGAAAGAGAGAAAGAGAAAAATAGAAAGAGAGAGAGAGAGAGAGGTGGGGGGAGAGAGAGAAACACACAGAAAGCTTTCCATTATATACACTCGGCCCCTTTAACTCGAATCAACTGTCTATATATATATATATATATATATGTGTGTAAACATATGTAATAAATTATACCACTACCAGCACCTGCGCATCGACGAAAGAATGCGTGACTCACAGGTGAGTCCGCCGTCACACGAAACCTATTATACAAGCGGAACAGAGGCGTCGTCCAACGGCGGAGCCAAGGCCTCCTTCTCGCGATGAGAGCCCGCGACGAGTCGAGTGGAGTGAACGTGCGCTCGCGCTCCGACGAATCCCCGCTGATCATTACGGTGTGTTTCTTCGGCGTGCGGCAAAAACACATCCCGGTCTGGATCCCACGCTAACCGCGAGCTCCAATTTTCTATCGCTCCTCCGTACCGTTTTCGGCCCGGCGCGGCGCGGCGCTCTCGTCAGGAAATTATCGCGTCGCGCGATCAGTTTTGCCCATTAAATTTTTGTCGACTTTGTTCGGCTCGTATTAATGGAGCTGTCGTTGCTTGCGACTCGTCTCGAGCGACTTAGGTTTTTTAGAGCGGAATTTAGAGCGTTGCGCGCGTAAATTTTGCATTCGTCAACCGTGATTGCAAATACAATGTCGTGTACGATACAGCTGAGAAATTCCGATCTCTAATTCTAAATTCAGACTCGTGTATCTCGCGTGAGACGAGTTGCAAGTAACTGCTATTAATACAGACCTGGATAATTAATGCGTAATTTCTACATTACTCGATCTTTCCTGTGCGCTTCGCGGAAAGCACGATATTCCGTCGACTTATTCAGGCCGCGTTAACGAATTCGAACACTGGCTCGACTGTGATTCCGAGCAATCGTGCCTTCGTTGCTCGAGAAGGCCGCGTTTTCGGTCTTGCAAAAATCGCGCGCGTTTTTTAATAAAAGTCAGACGCATTCACGGCGACTTCGGTACGGCGCGCGCGCGACTCTCTGAATGTATCGCCGTCGTCATCGTCGTCGTCATCGTCGGCGGTTGCGGCTTGTTATTGAGCGGCCACGCGGCACGATAACGCGCGATATTTTTATAGACCCGCGGGGTTACGTACAATAATAAATATTGCGGCGCGATTAAATAATAAATCCCGCCACGAGATAGCGGCCGATCGCGGTGGGTGGCTCAAAGTCCTCTTTTTTTCCCGCCGCGTTTAAGCTCGTCCGTGATATATAAAATCGCCCTGCTCGCGACGAGTCTCGCAGCGCGCCCGGCTCGCTTGATCCGCGAAACTTGCATTTTTCAAACGCGCTCTCAAATTCCGAAGAAGCGTGGGAAACAAGAGAAACAGTTGCCACGCCGTAGAGCTCGTAGGCTCGTAGTTTCGATTATTAAAATTTCGACGCTCGTGCGTGCAACGTCAACCAGCACCGAGTCGCCGAGTCGTCAAACTCCTGCGGATTAAAGATCGAAGTAATTTCATTTCACCTCACTTATCTCTCCTTCTCTTACCTACTTTCTCTCTCTCTCTCTTTTTCTCTTTCCGCACATGCAAAGTTTCGCGCAAAACAACTCGAGTATTTAACGACGCCTTACGAGGTCGACGCGGTGAGAAGCCCGCGAGAATATCTCTCTCGCTCTCTCTCTCTCTCTCTCTCTCTCTCTCTCTTTGTTTTCCGGGCGCAACGCGCACGATCACGGCGTCGATAGTCGGCAGCCGGTGTGTTTTCAATTAACATCGCCGAGCGAGGAGCACGATAAAAGCGCATGTAATCGACACCTTACGACACACACCGGTAACGCCCGCGTTGTGTTAGACCATCCGGCAGAAACGATCGCGACGCGACGCGACACGATGTGCGCGTGTCGCGAAAATATTCGCTGAATGCATTCGGAAATATTACGCCCATTGCGGGGCTGGGGAAGGAAGAGGGAAGGGAAAGAAGGGCGCATCAGCATAATAAAATATCGCCGACGACCAAATGCGAGATATAAGCTTATGACGCGCCGTTTTATGAAGCGGCCGAAATTCCACGCCGATCGGCTCGTACGCGATGATCTCCGTCCACGACCGATCCTCGAAGTCGCGTTTATGCCAGTGCAGATCGTCGGCGGGCTAAGAAGGGTGCAGAGGCGCGGTAAAAATGCATGCGCGTCGAAAGGTGAAGGCGCGCCGGGGCGTCGATAATCATGCCGAGCGGCCGCGATGGAAGAGCCGCTTCTGAATTTTTTCTCTTACGACGTTGTACAAATCTAATCGTCGCGAGCAACCTGTAATCGGACACCTGCATGCGCGCGAGCGAGCGAGCGAGTTGGCGCGGCGGCTACACCGGGCGACACGGAAAAAACGCGTCGATCAGACATTCAAAACTGGTTCGCGTCCGCATTAGCGCGCCGCATAAACATGAGATTACGACGAACGATAATATAATAAGTTTCTTCTGATGGCGCGGCGTTTACCCGACGGCCGACACCCGAGATCACGCGATCGCGAGAGAGTATCGCGATGACTGCGACTCGAGTCGCATCTCGCGCAGCACCGTCGTCTTGCCCTCGTCGATCGAAGGATCGGACGAGCAGTCGTTGCCGCCATCTCCTCCTCCTCCTCCTCCTCCTCCTCCTCCTCCTCCTCCTCCTCCTCCATCTCCATCGGTCGTTTGTCCGTTCGTCTGTCTGTACGAATGTCGAATTTTCACGCCGATCGATCGCGCTCGACCCGCGGCGGCCTGCTATAGCCACCGCGGGCCACCGCTTTTTAATCCCTCCTCCGCGATGGCGGAAGTGACTGGCAATTTTTTTTCGGCGTGGCCCGGCCACGCAAGCTGGAAAACGACGCACCGGGGGAAAATTGGAAACAACGGTTTGGTAAGCCGAAAAATCGCGCCGGGTGGTGTACGGGCGCGAGAACGCACACGCGCGCGCGCGCGCGCGCGCGTTTGCTCTCTTTCTCTGTCTTTCTGTCTCGTTTCCTCTCTCTCTCGCGCGCGCGCGCGCCCGCGCGAACCCTCACGCACGCGAGCGCGCACGCACGCGGACCGGGCGGTGTGCCGCGGCAGTGTGTGCGGGCGAATGCTAAAAAGCCGGGCCTGAATAAATAAACAGTTTTTAATTGCGGCCCGCTGCTGCCGGATAAAAACAATAATTATTGGCTTGCCGTAGCAACGTGTCCGTGTGTTACGCCCCTGATGCGACAAGCCTCCACCTTTCTCTCTCCTCCATCTCTCTCCCTCTCTCTCTCTCTCTCTCCCTTTTTACTTTCTGTCTCTCTCCCCCTTTCCATCCAAATGTCTGCCAGCAACGGCAACTTCCGGTTTCGGCGGCGCACTCGAGGAGGGAGGCCCGTCTAAACTTTCGCGGCGAGCTCAGCACAATGAGGAGCGATACTTTGTAAAACGACGCCGTCATGGCGCGGCACGATGGAACGAACGAACCAACGAACGGACGAGCGAAAGGATGGACGGACGGACGGAGTCGAAAAGATTCCGCGGACATTGCGCGAAGCGTCACGAGAATATGGAGGAAAAAGGGAGAGAGGAAGAAGAAAGCCGCGCGGAGAACTCGCGCGTCGTTACAAACGTTACGTTTGGTCCGCTCCCCTCGCCATGCGTTACGTTTGGTAAGCCTTTTTTCTTTCTCTTTCTCACTTTCTCGCTTTCTCTCTCTCTCTCTCTCTCTCTCTCTCTCTCTCTCTCTCTCTCTCTCTCTCTCTTCTCTGTTCTCTCTTTCCCCCCTTGCTTCGCTCTTTGCGCTTGAAACGAAATAAGTGTGTATTCACTTTAAACATGAAAGAGTTTTAAACGTGAAAAGGTTGAAATTAACAAATTAACATTTCCATGTTAAAAGTCATGAACATGCATTTTTCTACGCGCGCGCGGAAAAAAAAGAGAGATGCAGAAACGCGCAGGAAAAGGCGCAGCGCAACAGAGAGAACTCTACGGAGAGAGGCCTTAACACCAGCACGCAAACTCTCCTCGGTGTTCTATTACGATTTCTTTGCGATTCCCGCCGCCCGCGCCAATTTTTTCTTTCGGATGACAATTCGGGGAAAAGCATCACTAATTAAAGACAATTCCGTCTTATTAGTGATTAAGTAATAATAATTATCGGCTTAAATTCTTAGCGATTGAATGTCTGAGAGATTTGATTTAAATATTGTTCGACGTATAATATATTCTAGTATTTATTATAATTAGTTATTGAGACATGCCACCTGTCTCGCAATATGCGAATTTCACTCGGTAAAAATTTATAATAATTAATAATAATTTCAACCAACAACTCTCTATTTTACTGTTATCAAGGAGACTCCCGTTTTTCACTCACGCGTCACGGACATATCCGAGTCGAAATTTTGGTTTCACGTTAATTCTTCAAGTCCTGTCGAACTTGAGGAATCAACGTAGAATTTCGAGATATAATCCTATATAGGCTATTGTCCTACCTTGTTAATACGAACATTCTTTTCATATCGAAGCTTGAAGGAAAACCTGTTTCGTCAAGAGTTATTAAATATTCACTTTTCCCGATACTCTACACCCGCATTTAAAACCTCGGTTTTTAATTTTAACAACGTTTTATAATAACATAATTTATTTAGCTGCAGATAGAATATGCGAGATAAGCAAATATTAAATAATTAAAATTAAAACGGATAAATAGCGGGATTATTGAGTGAATAAAAGAACACACATTTTCCTTCCTCATAATCTTTTTTTTTCTTGATATTTGAAGTTGCGGAAAGATATGAAGATCTTAAAGCACAGTGTACAAAAAAACCTGTAAAGAATAAGGATAACAATTGCGTCCAACAATGCGCATCTACAGACATTTATATTCAGATTCGATAAAACAAAGATAAACATAAGAGGAAAAGTTTCATAGACGTAAACACAATCGAACTCGCGGTCGAACTGAACAGCATTATTGGACGTCAAAATAAACATTTGCAAGATGTACATTACATTTTAAAGCCGGTATTCATAATTGTAAATTATAATTAACTTGTATGAGATAAATATAGACTGAGACCAATAATCAAGGATTCATGAAGCTAGCTAGCGATAACAATAATAATAATAATATACGTTGTCTAACAATAATATGCATTTTTGCAACAATAATAGACTGAGTTTAATTGTCAAACAATAGCGGACCATGAATACCGGCTTAAATTTCGACTCGGTTACTTCCGCATGTATTCGGTAAGTTCATCAGGTGTCCGTTAACACAGGACGCACACATTATGTATAAAATAAATGATTTACTCACTCGAAGATGTATGTTGCATCGCTGCAAGTGTCCCCTGCGTCCCGCCTCCTGCATCCTGCCTGCTGACTCTTGGCTCCTGGCTGCTGCTCCGTCGTGGCACCGACACTAACACTATCACTGACACTCGCGTGTAGACACGATTCGATCGGAGAAACGCGTATTAATTAACGCGATGCCGACGAGAGTCCGATTAAATATTTAAAGGACCGACGGAAGAGAGAACGAAATAACTAACATGGTGTGAACGCACTTCGCGATATGCGCGTTGCTCGCCGGCCCGAGACTTTATGTCACACTCGGTCACGGGGAAGTACATGACGCTGAACGATAGTATCAAAACAATCGGCAGCACCTTCAAAAGGGGCCAGGTCGCCAGGCGCCTGTAAGAATCGACGTCGCCTGTCAACGAGCGTCGAGTGTATTCGCGGCGGTCGAAAGGTCGAAAAACATTTCCCGAGATATTTTCGAGCCTGTAATGATCGACGCTCGATCATATCAGGACCGTCGCAGGCGCGGTCGCTATCGAAAATGTCCCGGCTTGAAATCCAGGATCCGTTGCGGGTCTCGTGGGTGCTGATACAGGATACCTCTGATAATGTCCCTTGGGTTACAGGGTCTCTCCTCATCCTCCAAATCCTCGGCAAATCCTATCGAAATTTCCGGTGTCAATGGAAGTTAACAACAAACGGATTTGGGAATATGAAACGAAAAAAGTTGTCTGATTTTCCCATCAATCTCGTATGAATTATTGAATATTTGCTTATCGCAAATATTCCATCTGCACAGTTATGTAAGCTGCTTAATTAATAAGTTGCTTATAGAAATGGAGAATAAAAATCAATCGCAGGGGAAATATCGAGAACTGAGCATATGAGAAACACTACCCCGAGCATCGGTTTTTCTAAAAATGTTTGTAGCACATTGAAAATTGATTGCGAGGCCTGAAAACCATATCGCGAAAAACTCCAAGACAGGTCTTTCTTTGAGCCTCAAGATGAAGAACAACGGCGACAAGTCAACCATTTGCAACATCAAAGTTCAACAGAGTTTCCGTTACACCTCGAAACTTTCAAGCGGAATTTATAGATCCGTCGCAGTACAGCAATTTCGATTCGACACGTACTCTCAACATATACGAGAGATATCCGATTATGCGGACTTGCGAAAAGACACACGGAAAACGCGCGCTACACGAGTTAGCCCGCGTTTGCGTTCTTAGCGTAACGCAAACATAAACGTATATTATCAGCGCGAGGGCAAACACGACGTCGTGCGCGGCGGCGAGCGGCAAAAATATGCTGGCGAACAATAATTACCGCGACTTACCGCTTCCAGGCTCGTATAACCGTCGCTCTATATATTCGCAGCGCGAGCGGGAGAATGGGAGAAGGAGAGGAAGAGAAAAAGAGAGAGAGAGAGAGAGAGAGAGAGAGAGAGAGAGAGAGAGAGAGAGAGAGAGGGAGAGAGGGAGAGAGAGAGAGTCGCGGTGCGCGTTCTCCAGAGGCTGACAAGAAGGCGGCGCGGGCGCGGCGCGCAAGAACGCGCGGCGGAGATGCAGCGCGCCGCGCGACGCTGGCTGCAACGGTGCACTCGCGCGCCTCTAATGCGCGGCCGCGCACGCCGCGAAAGAAACAGTACTTCGCGAATAATAACACCGGCATTACGGGCCATTACGCGCCGACACAAACACACACACACGCACACGCACACTCGGCAGGCCGAGGGAATTACATATTAAGACCGCGCGGCGGTATGTTCGAAACTTTGGACAGCAATTAAGAAACGTCTCGCGCGCGCGAAACGACGCATCATCGCGCGCTCGATAATTATGCTTTTTTTTGCGAGCGAGAAGATGTTCTCTCCCGGTCGGCCGAGTTGTGCCCGCCCTCGAGTGTACGCACGCATAAGATGCTCTCGGCGGGTATCGATGGAGTCTCGGAAGTTGAAGGGCAGAAGAGAGAGACAGAGAGAGAGAGAGAGAGAGAGAGAGAAAGAGAGAGAGAGAGAGCGAAAATCGGGGGAGGGATGTAAATTTCATCTCCGCAGTAAAGTGATTAATGCGTCACGCGTGGGAACGTCTTTCATTTGCGGGGAATGTAAAAGTTATTTATGTCGCCGAGTAAAATTAGCGAATTCCCGGTAATCCGATGGAAGAATGAGAACGCCCTCGCAAGAATGTAATATCGATGTCGTTCTCGATAGCCGCTCGGCTCTCCCGTGTGACGTCTCCGACATCGATTACTCGGTCAGCTGTGAAAACACGTGCTGCACAAATTGCGATTCGATTAAAAGTAATTACCGCAGTCAGCGGTCTCTTGCGGCCGATAAGACCGAGTATCGGCGCCCGGCGAGAGATAACGACGGCTCTTCGCGCGTGAAGAAATTTATGAACGGACAAGTTGTTCACTTCCCCGCACCCTGCTATCGTTCTTTCTCTTTTATACATGCACTCTTTCTCTCTCTCTCTCTCTCTCTCTCTCTCTCTCTATATATATATATATATATATCCCTTCCGTTTTAAGGACAATCGTCGTATCATTCCGTGTCCTGTATAAACTGGTTCTGGCCTCTCCGAAGCTTCCTATTCTGCCGTTTTATTTTTTGCTTAATGGCCCTTCGCGGAACTGTCTTTTTGCGCGTGCTCGTTGCAGTCGTTCGGGTTCTTTCACCGCCGACGAGTGAAAAAATTTCACTTGTACCCACCCTTTCGCACTATTCGTCTTAAAAATAATCGCGGAAGAGGCCCGATCGCGCGTGAAGGATCGTTGCGCCGCCATTGAACCCCGCGACAAGAGACATCGATTAGGCTATTGATCGAGCATGATTGTATACATCCGCGATTAATTACGAGTCGCCATTGTCGCGCGACCAGTCTTCTCTGACGGCGATAAAAATTCGGGGACTCGCCGCGAATGGGCCTTTGTCATCTAATTGTTGTATCTGCATTTTTATCGACGCGCTCATAACGAAAACAAGAAAAAAAGAGAAGGATGCTCGGTGTCAAAGCTTCTCATCTCTTCCGCCTCCTACCACCACCACCACCACCACCACCACTACCACCTTCCTCTCCCTCCTCCCTTTTCATGTATCTCGCTAACCCACGATAGGAAGCGACAACTTTGTTCGATGCACGTCCGACAGCCGACGTACGCGAGCGTCGTTCTCGGGTTAATATTCTCGGGACATAAATTTTTCACGCCTTCCTCCCTTTCTCCCGCCGCGCTCACACTCCCCGCTCACCTCCTCGGGCGTCACGGCGTACAATAGGAGGAAAGAACATACCTACCCACCCCCGATAAAATTGTACGGGCGGCGCGCGAACGCCGTAACGAAAACGCACTGCCGCCGTCCTCGTTCCTTTCCTTCGCCTCGCAGCGCCGTAATAAGCGCGCTCGCTTGCCTGCGCGCTCGGCGTCGCTATAAATATCGTATAGTAAACACGAGAGCAGATAAGAGGAGCGAAAGAGAGAAGGAAGAGCGAGCCGGCGAGAGAAGAACGAGGTACGAGGAGAAAGAGTGAGAAAGGGTGAGGGGGCCCGGGGAGGAGGGGTAGAGCGTGAAAACTTCGGCTATAATAAAATACAGATAAGTGCGCGAACAAATAGCCCGTGTGCTGCGGGATTTAACCACGTCTCGTGGAAGGAACGAAGAGAGAGAGAGAGAGAGGGGGTGACGAGGAGGCGCAAGAAAGGGGGCAAAGGGGGGGAACAAAGAAGAGAATGCAACGAGCGCGAGGAAAGGGAAACAGAAATAATCGTGGAAATTACTTACGAGCTTGCCTCGGCGCCGAGGAAACCGGAGGAAACGAGATAAAGGGGGAGGGAGCGGGGGAGGGTGGGAGTGGGACGCAGTTCTTTTCCTCGAGACTTTTTAATTATTTATCGCACTGGCGGCATCTCTCTCTCCCTCTCTCCTTCTCCTACCTTCCACCCACCTCTTCTTTGTCGCACGTGTAGGAATAAGAAGGAAGAAGACAATGCGGTATCGCGAGTTACAGCGACCATCGAGATTCGCGGCGAAGATTAGCGGGTGGACGGGATCGAAGGGGGGTGAAAACGAATTGCGAGAGGAAAGGTAACGCGTTCGGGGAAAATCATCGCTCGGTGCGACGACGGATTGGCGATGGTTCCTCGGCGGTGATAATCGCGCCTCTACGGAGCGAGCGCGATAAGTAACGCTCTCCTCCTCCTCCTCAAGGATACAATTAATAACGGTCATAAAATCGTTAAACAACCGACGGCGGGACTAAAACCTTTCGTTGGAAAATTTCGCGACGTCACGCCCGTCTCGCTGCTGCAATTGTCTTCTTGATTGCGAATCGTCGTATTAACCGCCGCTACAAAGAGTACGTGTCATTCTGTCCCGTTCCTCGGATGATCGCGCGATCGACGGAGACACGATCGGGGAGGAGAGTCCACGCGGAGAAAGAGGCGATCAGGACGGCGACCGCGACGAGAAGCGGAAGGGAGCGTTTTGCAAAACGCTCTCGCGACTTCGTCCTTCTCCTCCTCGTCCGGAGAAATTCCGCGGCGGTAAAGAGCGAGGGGGGGGCTTGGGGTAAGAGCGCGGGGCGGGTTGCGCGGGGAGACAGAGAAGCGAGCGAGAGCTCGGGTGGAAGGAAGGTGGAGAGGGCGACGATTAACGCCGACGTTTTCTTGCGTCCGCTCGGCTGGCGCGCGATGTTTGTTCTGGGAAATGCAATCACGCTGTCATATAAAATATAACGTGTTTCCTTTTTCTCTCCGCCTTCCCTCCCCCAACTGCCGCTTCCCTCCGCGTCACGGAGAACGGCGTTGCGGCACCTTCTCTCAATTTCCACGCCGACTGGAGAACACTGACATTAGGCCCCGTCGTGGTTTGTAAATTATGTGAAGTGCAGGCCGTGCTATTTTTTCTGATTGCACCCATTTCTCGGAAGCGCGTTAACGCGCCTCCCTATCCCCCCTCCTCTCTCTCTCTCTCTCTCTCTCTCTCTCGCGCGCGTCCTCTTTTCCTCTCCCACTCCTGCCTCGTTGCCGCTCTGTTTCTATCCTTTCCGTTCTCGTGGAACTGTAACACTCGCGCGGGCGCTCGTGTAGACAGAGAGATGTTAATGTCTACATTGTATATCTACGTGTTTTATTTTCTCTTTCTCTCACTCCCCTCCCTCCTCTCTCCCTCCCTCCATCTCCCCCCTCTCTCTTCCTCCCTCTCCCTCTCTCTCTCTCTCTCTCTCTCTCTCTCTCTCTCTCTCTCTCTCTCTCTCTCTCTCTATTTCTATGTCTATCCTCTTTTCCCTTTCTGGAGAGCTCCAATGTCGCAGATCGCGGCGAAGTACATTCTCCTTCCTTCTCTGCCCGCTCGCCGTCTCTCCGTCTTCCCACCGGAAAACGCGTGGATACACCTGCTCCGACCTTAACCCCGATTCGACGACGTAGTAGTCGCTTCACGAGCGAGTGGGCGAGAGAGTGATGAGCGGGAAAAAATTCATAGCGGAATTACCTAATCATAGCGCGCACGGTTCTCGGCTCTGTCGTGACGCGAATCAAATTCCAAATCCGTCGAGTGCAAATTGCCGCGAGAGAATTCGCCAAAAGGACAAACATCAAGAATGACTGACCCGACGACAGTCCCCCATACACACTTTTCTCTCGCGTACTGCGGCGACTCCCCGCGATTTTTTAATTTCTCAAGCGTCGTGGCACCGTGCGGTCTACATGAACACTTCGAATTCAGTTCGCTTCGCTTTCGAGGAAAGAGAGAGGTTAATTACTGCCAAGATCTGTCACGACGAAGAGAGAAAGACGAACAAACAGACAGAGAGAGAGAGAGAGAGAGAGAGAGAGAGAGAGAGAGAGAGAGAGAGAGAGAGAGAGAGAGAGAGAGAGAGAGAGAGAGAGGACGAAGAATGTTGTCTAGGCGGCGGCGCAGCGGATTATTATCCTAAAATTCGAAGAGCCGACGCGGGTGATCCTCTGATTGTCTCACTTATAGAAATGATTTTAGAACCAGTTTCCTTTAAACCCGCCAACGACTACCTCTCTTCTCTCTTCTCTTCACCCACCCTCCGCGTATCCTCCACACAGAGAGTTTCCTTTGTGGGCGTGAGCGAAGGAGAGGAAAGACACGGTAATGAAGCGAGATGGAGCGAAAGAGAGCGAGAGACGGGGAGTGGGCAACGTGGAAGGAGTGCCGCGATTAGGTTTCATACGGAGGGCACCAGCAGCACCAGCAGCAGCAGCTGCCTTACGACGTGAGATAACACGGGGTCCCTTAAAACGTGCCGTAAGAGCGAGGTACGACTCGAATGTCCTGTCGTCCGTGTGTGCGTGCGGGAGTAACACACGCGTACACACGCGCGTCCGTACGTGTTTCTAAAGAAAGAGGGTCGAGGGTGGGAAGGGCGAAGAGAACGAGAGGACACCGCGGTGGAAGGGGCGAGGGGACTCGGCTTGTACGTGTGCGCGCGCGCCTTGTGTGTGTATGTACGTGTGTTTGAAGAGAAACATATTTCTTTATTATTACTCCCACCGAGCTTATTTTTCTTACCCGCCGACTTGCATTCCAGGTGGGTGGGTTTGCTCCTTCTCCGTTTCTCGCTCCCTCTCTCTCTCTCTCTCTCTCTCTCTCTCTTTTTCTCCTCCCCCTCTCTCTCTCTCTCTCTCTCTATCTATCTATCTATCTCAGTCCGCGTTTGTCTCTCGGTTGCGTCTTCCCTCTTTCCTCCTGCTTTCTCTCCTCCTCGTCCTCCACGGAGCTCCCTTCCTCCCCTTTTCGCCGAACCGGGAAAAATTCAACCCCGAACGCGCGTTGTTCCCTTTTTACGCGCGCATCGCCACGAGAAATTGCGCGGCGCGCCCAGCGACGCGCAAGAACACCGGAGGGAAACGGAGCGCATCTATTAAGCCGCTCTCTCCTTCCTCCGCCGACTCTTGCCGGTCTTTCTCGCACTGCGATAGAGCTGCGATTGCTGCCCGCTCTAACGCAACAGCGTTGCACAACGATAATAACGGCGAGATTAAGGCAATAAAAATTACGCGGGCGCGTTACAGCTACGCGGAGGCGAGCGGGAACCGCGAGTGAACGAGCGAGCGAGCCAGCCAGCCAGTCGGCCAGCTAGAAGACTAGCGAGCGAACGAGCGAGCGAATCTGCGCCGCGACATTGGCCTCTCGCGCTCTCTGATCCCTTCAACGACCTTTTTATACTTTCCAGCCTTTTCTTTTCTTCGTACGCAACCGAGTCGGCGGAGAAGAGGTGATTTCCAGTCGAAGGAAGGTTCGGTCCCGCCAGGTGCGAAATTCTCGAATATGCGCAAAGAAAAGAGAGACAGAGAGAGGGAGAGAGAGAGAGAGAGAGAGACAGAGACAGAGAGAGAGAGAGAGAGAGAGAGAGAGAGAGAGAGAGAGAGAGAGAGAGAGAGAGAGAGCGAGGTAGGGGAGAGAGATTAGTTCGATTCCGTTCTCGTCAAAAATCGCGCTGACTTGATTCTTCCTCGCCCTCCCCCCCCCCCGTGTTAACACATGAAGCACAAGATTGTTATATTTGTCGTTTATGTCGCGATCTAATTTCGGCTCGGTGTAATTTTGCGCGTGTCATCGCGCGCTTGATCGGATACGGCACGGTGTCGCGGACTAAATGATGTCACGCTCTTCGCGTCTACGTGTTGTTTCTCTTTTATCTTAGCGTTTCCGCCACGTCGAAGTTTTTCCTTAATGAGCCGATAAACGTCGCGAGCAGTCGTGACGGGCGCTGTATTATTCACCTGCCGTTCCTTTATCTACCGTGACGGAGGACTCGCGGCGCTCTGCAAATCTCAAGATAAATAATACGCCCGAGATGTAAAAAATATATGTATAAGAAGCGCCCGTTCGCTCGCTCGCTCGCGAGCTCGGAGAAGCGTCGCGACTTTATCGCAACAAAACACGTACGAAATTCTTCCACTCGCTCCTACAAGCCAAATAAATTGTAAATCAAGTTTACACATGTAAATATCATCGTGCACGCAGTCGTTGAACAAGACAAATGTTATATTTCGTGAGTTCATCTGAGAAACGGCGATTCAATATCGTCTCGCATTATTCATTTTATTACCTATTGCTTGCAATAAAAATTAATGAGAGAGAGAGGGAGAGAGAGAAAGAGGGAGTAGATGGTGAGCGGGGGAGGGGGCAGGGGGCAGGGGAGGAAAAGAGAGGGAAAAGAAAAAGATATAACGCCATATGCATTACGCAAGAAAGGCAAACCGTGAAATCATCCGACGATGAGGACGACACCTTGGAATTATTTGCCGAAGAATAATTATATATTCAGTATTTGCCAACGTAATTATTATTCGGTAAATTTTTCTCTTTTTTACGACACGTTTGTCTAATAGGGTCGTTAATATTTATTGCACAATATGCCGAGGCTCCTCCCATGCGCGCCATCTCGCTATTACTATGCCGCTTAATAATATTGATGACGCACTCTGCCACTATTTTTTTTTTTTACATCGGCGTAGCGCAGATATATATGCGACCGGTTACAATGCAAACGTCGGGATTCAAGTTCGCGTCGCCGCGTCCATTTAGCACCGTGCTCGGCTCTAAGTGGTCGCTGGCGGCTGTCCGAGTTCGCGGCTTTTTCACACGCTACGGAGGAGAACGACGGCATGCGTCGCCAGGATAGAATTCTCGCGGGCTCGTTGGGAAAACGCGTGCGAATGCGGTGCGAGTGCAACGCGATGCATCTCGCGGGAAAGAGGAGCGAATGACCAAGAAGGAAGACGCACGCGCGTGCACTGCGGTCACGTGCGAAGTCGCTCCGGTGCGGCGATTCACGTTTCCATCGAGGACGATACAGTCACCGCGTGGCCCCGTCGCCAGCCACGGGCGTAGTCGTCGTTCTACCGACATGGAGGTCGTTCGACCTCGAGAGGATTCGTCGTCCTCCGTGTAACGTTCCCGTGGCGCTCGCGAAGAATTCCTGCTTTCTCTTTCTACCTCTTCCCTCTCTCTCTCTCTCTCTCTCTCTCTCTCTCTCTCTCTCTCTCTCTCTCTCTCTCTCTCTCTCTCTCTCTCTCTCTCTCTCTCTCTCTCTCCCTCTCTATGGTTATAAGGTGTTAATAAATCAATTCAACACCCGTTCCTTTTGCCCGACTCGCCGTAATAGAATCATTTGCCGCGTGTAAATTATCGATGCCGCGACGAAATTAAAAAAAAAAAAAAAACAGTATGAAGAAAAAACGTCCGGGAGCCACGTCTGTGCACGGGCAAACATAATTGCGCCGGCGGCAGCGCAAATATTTGTAACGCTCGTAAGAGCGACGTAGAGAGAAGAGAGAGAAAGAGAGAGGTAGACAGACAGAAAAAAAAAGAGAGAGGGAGAGGGAGCGAGCGGGTGAGGAAAGAGAGAACGAGTGCGATAAACTCACGAGGAAGACAACTATTCCGGAGGCTCGACTTCGTCGAAGCCAGAAAAGCGGCAGCGGCAGCGGCGGCGGCGGCGGCGACGACGACGACAGTGGCGGCGTCAACCGCGGAGGAGGTGTTGGCGAAGAAGCAGGAGGAGAATGAGTAATCGCGGAAACTTGCCGCACGGACTGTACTGGCGTCAGCCTGCCGCTACGGCTGTTATTATTTGTATATTATAATTTAGATACAATTATATTGTCCTCTTCGTCGTACTGCTCTCTCCGCCGATATCGCTGTCTCCTCTGCGCACCCTATCTGCGCTCACTCCCTCGCTCCATCGCCGTTCCTCTCTCTCTCTCTCTCTCTCTCTCTCTCTCTCTCTCTCTCTCTCTCTCTCTCTCTCTCTCTCTCTCTCTCTCTCTCTCTTTCTCCCTCTCTTTCTCTCTTCTCGCGTCGAAATGCCGCTGGAGACCGAGGCAACGCGAGCGAAAGAGAAAGCAAACCGTAAGCCCACGAATGGAAAAAGGAGGCAAGGCGAACTAGACAGAGACAGAAACGTATAATAAAGTCCGGAAGGGTGAGGAGAGAGTGGAATTGTGTTATGTGGTATGGTGGTGGAGAGTTCGAACGAGAAGGTGTTTGTAGGCACGGTTCCGACGGGTGAGAGGGTTGAAGAGAAACCGAGAGAGAAAATGGACGAGGAATGAGGAGGAGAAGGAGGAGGAGGGAGAGGAGGGGAAGAACGCAGGTGAAGAAGGAGAAAAGGCAGTGCAGCGACGGAGGCGGCGGAGGCCGCGGAAGCGAGAGAGACTGCGATAGCAATAAAATATATTACCGGAGAAAAATGATGGCACTGCGAGACAAAGAGAGCCCGATGTGGCATTAGTGGCAGCCTCGAGGAATTCTGCCGCGCATTATTTCGCCGCGTTACTGGCAACCTGAGGTTACCTGCCGCGGCCGCGTTCGCTTGAAAACGCACGGTTTATCTACGTCGTAAGAAACAGGGAGAAATAGATAAATAAAAAGAGATGGAAAGAATAAGAGACATGATGAATAAGAGAATGATGAGAGAGACTAACAGAAGATCAGAAAGAGAGAGAGAGAGAGAGATTGCTCACATCATGTCCTCGTTCTCATTACTTCCTCCTTTAATGCGTTTTAGATCCGCCCTACCACCGGCCGCTTCCGGTCGTGAAACACTTTTGTTTTTTCGGCCAGTTCGTTCATCGACCACCGTTTCGATCACAGACCGCTGTTTCCACCGTGCAACATTATATATATATACAGGGTGTCCCATCTTAAAATGCCCTAGGCAAATATCTCGAAAAATATGGAAGATACGGAAAAATGTTTCAGACAAAAATTGTATGGTTTCAAAGGGGACATATAACAACTATATCATTTTATTTATAGATGACGCCACTTTCGAGATATCACTGATCGTTACTTTTCTTAAACGGAAACCCCTATTTTTTATTATATCATCTTTTTCTACCAATTAATATGAACAACTTTTGTCTGATACATTTTTTTACTTACCTATTATTTTTTGAGATATTTAAGGAAACCTTGATAACTTTTTCAATATTTAACTTATGATATTTCGTTAACTGTTTGTCGGAAGAAAAAGTAGTACTAGACTTTTTTACTCTACTTGATCTCAAAAATATATTGTTACAATAGCATCCTGATTTTTATTAATTTGCTGATTTTGAAATTTTCAAAAGTTGACAAGTTAACAAAAGTTAGGTTATAATATATATATGTGTGTGTGTGTGTGTGTGTGTGTGTGTGTGTGTGTGTGTGTGTGTGTGCACATTATATTTACGTATAAATAAATTATTACACCTGTTCGCGTTGTGTCGGTATACTAATATATAATTTTTTTCTCTCTCTCTCTCTCTCTCTCTCTCTCTCTCTCTTCCCACGCGACCGCGAAGACCGGTATTAATAAATATATTTGTCTCCGCAATTTCAGCGCATCAATCATAATGCCGTTTACGTCGTCGAAAATGAGGAAGCTTTATCAACGATATAGGTGCGATCTATATTACGTCAATAATACTGCGTGCCTTGATTAGTTAACTACGGCTGGTTGCCTCTTCCTCGATTTAAAATTCAACGAGCTACGCTACAGAGCTAATGGACGTTGTTTTCACCGACGTTCTTCGACCGAGGTATCGAAGAAACCCACAGAAGATTCCACACTACGCTCTCATTAACTCATCATTAGTTCCGCGTTAGAAGAAAGTCGAAAAATCCGCTCGCGCCAAATGCGATCTGTCGATCCGCCGTGTCGTTTTGATTCTTTGCCGCGCATCGCGTCTTCGCGATCGCATCTCGATCTTGTTTTCTCGCTCGTCGTTCGTCCGTCTGTTCGTTCGTTCATTCGCCTGCTCGCTCGCGAGCTTTGAACCTACTCTGCCTCGTCTGTATATATAATGCACCGGCTGTAAAAACGAAACGTCGTTTCCCGGAAAAAGAAACGCGTGCGGCCGCGGGCCGACGAGCGGCGAAGAGGGTCGCAGGGAGAACGGCAGCGGCGGCGGCGGCGGCGACGGCGGCGGCGGCGGCGGCGGCGGCGGCGGCGGCAGCGGCGGAGGCAGCGGAGGCAGCGGCGGAGGCGAAGGGGGTTGGAAGGGGGAGCGCGAGGGCGTTTTGTAATTTCTATAATTTAAACTCCGCGGCAGCTGGCGCGACTCGTAATTACTCTAACCCGCGTGGAGGAACGCGTGAGCCTCTGCGTGTTTACTTTTAATTCCTTCTGCCGGCGGCCTCGCGTAGCACACAGCAGCAGCCACTCCTCGATTCAACACAATATCAAACGAAACCCGGGCGCCCCTCGCCGGCCCCCCTGACCCTCGCACTTCCCCTGCTAGCGGTGCCGAGGGGGAGAGGGAGTAGGTGGGTTAACAACGAGCGGGCTCGGCAAGAAAAAAGGAGAAGCTTCGCAAACTTTTCAACCTCCCTCTCGCACGTTCCCTCCGCCACCTATTTCTCCTCCTCCTCCTCCTCCTCCTCCTCCTCCTCGCTGTCGCTCTCCTCCGTCCCTCTCCCTCATTTTTCCTCCCGCTCCCCCGCCCACCCTCGCACCTCAACCCACCCTCACGCGGCTCCGCATGGATAGAAATTCCGAGAAATTAATCTTTTTACGCCGACCTGCCCCCCGCCCGTGCCGCGCTCGCGTTTCTGCTGCCACCTCTCGCCTTGCCGCGGATTTGTATCTATCGCGGGTGTACAGCGCGGCACAGCTACGGAGAAGAAGGAAGAGAGTGCGTTCGCCGAGTCCTTCGGGACGGCCGGTCCCTCAAGAGAGCTCTCCGTATATACGTGCACAAAGCACGAACGGCGAACAATAAAGGCGGATAGTCATGTTAAATGGCGCAGCGAACTGTGTAAAAAGAGATAGACATCTACATACGCCAGGGTGTGTCGGAAGTCGCGCTCGGCCGGCCTGTGTGACAAGTCTGATCTGTCTGATTGTGCGTTCCGCCGCTTTCTCTCTCTCTCTCTCTCTCTCTCTCTCTCTCTCTCTCTATCTCTCTCTCTCTCTCTCTCTCTCTCTATCTTTATTTTATTTTATTCTATACATTTCATGTTATTTCATTGAGACAACGTCACGAGACAATCACGTCCGGGCACGTGGTGGATGTTCGAAACGGTTCGAAACGGCTGGGCGCTTCGATTCGTCTGGCCAAGACTGGCAAACCCGGGAAACGGTCTTGGCTCTCGGTCAGCTTTTATCGAGGGCCGATTAACCCGTTGACGCAAACGGATCTCTTAAAGCCGGGGAAATTGGCGGAATATAATGAAACGTGAAACAAACGCCCAGTGGCACCAGAAGCCCGCCTCGAAACACGCCCGATCTCATTCGAACGTTAACGGTTTAATAAACTGCAACTATGTACACTTAGATATCGCGCGCTTAGATACACGTGCGCGCGCACGCGTACACGCACACACATACACACTTCTAAGTCGTTATTTAAGTGTATCACCTTATCTCTCGTTACTTGACGTTTGAGTCATTGTGTGGCGCTTTTGTTCCTCGTATTCCTAGAGCGCGATAAATTGCCGTCTATCTTTCTCCGCGTCCCCTTCTTCCTTCTCTCTCCTTCTCCCTTTCTCTTGCCTCTCCTTCCCTCTCTTGCTCTCTCTCTTCTATCGTCGTCATAAACGACACGTACTATGCTGAGAGTAAAACGGAACGTGTATCTTCGAGCTTCGCTCGCTTCTCTCTCCCTGCCTCCCCTCCCCCCTCTCCCTCTCTCTCTCTCTCTCTCTCTTTCCACGTCCGTGCTCCTCTTTCCTTCCTTTCTCCCTCTGCCTTCCTGCATCTCCACCTCTCCTCTTCTCCTCTACCCCACCGTGGCGCTCCCACTCGTTTCTGCGACTCGTTGAAAAATCGTCCGTCGTAAACGGGAACAGCGGTTTTATTGTTCCGCGGCAGACAATGCCCGGGAATATTATAAAAACTTTCCGACGGAATATATTAACGTTAACTCATCGCTTTACCGTTAGGCAAACTTTTCGGTCGAGCACGCCGTTTCGTCTTCGTCCCCCGCTTCTGTCACGGCTCGTCTCTCCCTGCCCTCCCCCGCGTCCGGCCGACTTTTTATGCCCGCCCCCTCTTCCCGTGACTCTCTCTGGTGCCACTCTTTCGCCTCCTCTCCTCCTTCCCCCTCCTCTTGCCCGTCCCGCTGCACGCCCGCCACGAATCGGCGATACAACCCGCGCGATAAATACCGGCTGGATATAATCTAGATCGTCGCTATGTGGAGCGTAGTAGAAGAGAACGCGCCATTTTACGGATACCGTAATGAATAGCGTGTGTAACTGACGTGTGCAGCCTAACGACGAACGACTGACGAAAATTCGGTGTCGAGCAAGTGTTTGCGGCTAAGAGGGACAGGGAAATCAGTCACCAACTGGGAACAGACCGGTGAACGAAACGATGAGCATCGATTGGACGAGTATAGCGTGAAAGAAAGAGAGAGAGAGAGAGAGAGAGGGGAGGAGGAGCACAGGCAAGAAATTACTCGCGCGAGACACAATGACTCGCGAGTGAAACGATCACCTTGTGTGAGCGCCGATGAAACAAAAACGGCGAAGTATCGTGATGTTCTTTTGCCGTCGGACTCCACCGGACGCTTATGTATCCCGTTCCTTCTCCCTCCTCTGTATCTCTGTCTTTCCGTTTCGCGATTCTCTCTCTCTCTCTTTCTCTCTCTCTCTCTCTCTCTCTCTACAGCGATACAAGTTTGGAAAAATTCCCGGAAAACGGCGCTTCCACGTGGCCGGGCCGTAAAGCGTAAATTGCGATTCACTCCGCGCCGCGGTAAGAATACTCCGTCGTTATTCCATTTCCCTCGGCCGTCCGCGGTCGGGAAGCTGCGGAGTCGGACGACCCAAATCTTAAATTCGCGTCCGACCAGATACTTTGCATATCCGCGTAATATATTTGATTTTATTGAGCGGCGGCTACATTTAAATGAGTAACGCGATATTTATGCGCATTGCAGCGCGAAGGACTCCGCATGCAAATATCCGCGGGGCGTTCCCGTGGCGTCCCCGAGTCAGCACTCGACAAACGTCGGTCCAGCCGGGAGGATCTTCGCGGGTCCGCGCGGGTATGCTAAGTGCGTCGGAAACTCGAGTCTAAGGGTTCGACACAACACGACCGACACGGCGCGATATCACACCGCGTATCGGGAATCTCAGCGTCGCGGTCAGCGCGATCGCGGCAATTAGCGCGCGCTTCGCGAGCGCACGCGCGCATGCTCGTAAGTAGGTGCATTATGTAACGACGCGGCGAGCCGCGAGCGCGGCTCGACCGAGTGCGTTACATTCTTCGGCAATTTCGTCATTGAGATATCCGAGAATGAGCTTCATGGAGTGTGCATCGATTATCATAAGAATGCGGCCCGCGCGCGCTAACGCGCTGGCGTGCTTTACGCTACGCGTATAATATATTATACGCACGCCCATCGCGCGATTTCAAAGACTAATTTATTATAATTCGGGAACGAGTCGCCGCGTTCATATTTTAAGCGACGCTACCCACCCCGAGGCGGGGAGACTTATTTTTGTCTCTTCTTCCTTTTTTTTTTTCTCCTCCTTCTTTTTCTACGACGGGATCGCCTATGACGAACGACGCGGTAGTGTATACATATCGTAGTAACTATTTGCTCGAAAATATATGTAAATATGTGCGACTCCGAAAATGGCCCGGAGAAGCGGCGGCAATTTATTAACCCTTAATCGGATCCGACCTTCCCGCTCGATTCAATAACAAGCCGAGGCAAATGAATTTTATAAAGTCACTGTATTCCGCCGTGATAGAACGGCTCGGGACTATTGAACTATATGTCGGGAGTTCGTCTCGGAAAAAAAAAAGAAAAAAGAAGGAGACGTATACATAAATCATATTTGTCTGACAAAAGCTAGTCTGATAAATATACAAACTAAATATGCAGCACCGCGGGACGAGAATGTTTCTGTTGCTTCGCTCCCCGCACTCACGCTCCCCGCCACAGAAACCCGAAATTTTTTAATATTTACATGAGTGAATAAAAAAAACTAGCGATACTCGGCCACGAGGAAAAAATCGTTCCTCTCTATTTAAAGCGCATTCGCTTGCGACAAGTGTTTTTTTCCTAAACGGAAAAATTTCTTTCTTGTTCGTCTGTCGTAGTTTCTCGAGACTACGGAGAACGAAGAAGAAAGAGCGAAAACGAAGGAAAGAGAGAGAAAAAGATAGAGAGAGAGAGAGAGAGAGAGAGAGGGGGGGGGAGGGAGACCCTCGCGTCTCGAGCTCTCTCGGTCGACCGTCGTTTATTAGAAAGTATCCCGACGCGGCGATGACACCTACCGTTTGGCCATTTGTCAGAGTTCCGGATCTCGCGTGAAATTCCGCTGCGAGTCGCTCTTTCTTCACGGTCTTCTTCCACGTCGGTAGCTGCCGTCGTGTTCGTTCCTCACGGGTTTTACAAGACAGCGTACGCACTGACGCACGCACACACGCGTATATATATACACACACACACACACTCGGCAACTCGGCAATTATTCCACCGAAACGGCGGAACCACCCGAATGAATGATCTACCGACTTGTATTCAGGTCGTTTTAGGCTGCCTCGCGCGCGCGACGAGCGGAGCGGCGTTGGTGGCCGCGAGGAGCGACGATATAAACTTTAATGTATTCCGAATTATTAAAATATATTCCCCGGCGCGCGAATACCTTAACGAGACTCTCTGCCGCCGCCGCAGCAGCCACCGTCGCCACCGCCGCCACCGTCACCGCCACCGCCACCGCCGCCATCGCCGCAGCCGTCGCGGCGTCAACCGTACAAATTACACTTATAATAACTTATTTGAATTTATATGCGCGTAATAGCGCGGCCGGCGTGTATTTATGCGCGCGCGGAAACGAATGTGAGCGCGACTTATTACGGAGACTGACACATGCACGCAGGCTACGCACACACACACACACACGCGCGCGCGCGCGCGCGCACGCACGCACGCACGCACGCACGCACGCACGCACGCACTCGTCCGAATTTATGAACGGCGTTGTATTGCCTGTCGTCCATGTTTCTCGCGTATAGCTGTGTGTATTCCAGACGTGCGCGCACGTGTGCACGAAAGGAGCGTTTAGTCGAGCCAAGAGAGAATGCGGGCTTCTCCCTTTCTCACCCTCTCTTTTTCCCTTTCTCTCTCACTCACGCGGCATCGAGATAAGACGACGCCCGACATGCGGAACGCGCTCGCGGGAGTGGGCGATGATGGATGTGCCGTGTTTCGAGAAAAATCATGCAAATTCGCGCGCGATATAATTGTGCGATTGTGTTTCGTAATTTAGGTACGCCACAGCTGGCGGCAGGAGGGAGGGGAGGGGTGAAACACCGGGGATCGTCTTTGACAGCGAACGGTCGGCGAAGCCTCAAGGCGCGCAACTGTGTTACGCGGACGCATTTTTTGCGGATCTTCCGGTCGGGAAGCGACCGACGTCGTGCAGAATAGCTGAGATCATCGCCGCCGTGAGGAAATATCTCAGCGCGGACTTTTCGACGAGAATCACAGCGTCGACTCGGACTCGTCGACGAAAGATTTCGCTTCCCGACAGTTTTCCCTCTCGCGCTCGATTACTTCGCGGCTGCAAATAGCGGGTTAGCCTGTTTCACGAATATATCCGAGCCAGAAATTAAGACTCGACTGTTGCATTTTCGCCGCGAGATCGAATCAATAGCTGAATCTTTTTATCGTGATCTTCTGCAGCTATGTGAGATTTGTCATCAACCAAAAAAGAAGTAAAAAAAGAGTTGTCCGAGTTGCCATGCTATATTTATTCATACGTATCAGCGTGCGGCTAAAAGTTACGGCTCTCAGTCACGATAAGATTAGAAAACTTGTTGTACAAAGAGATAGTAAACTATGTTTTCTACGATCTTAAATTTTTCGACGATCTTAAATTTTTTTGAAACATCATAGATATTTTTCGCGTCGCGTCGGGTAGAATGTACAGCAACAAGCCGCCTGGCGAATTATCGCGTTATCTACACCGTTCGTGCGCGATTACGGATATCTTGTAATTTCCCAGCTGCTTAGTCGACGGACAATTATGCGGATAATCATACTGTTGCAAAAGTGGCGTGTTAAGAGAGTCCATCGAGCCGATACAGCCGAGTGTGTCATTAAATATTCGTTCACCCGGTGTATCTGCAATATGACTCAATGCTCTTTCACAGATAACGCGCCGCGTTGCCGCTTGATATTTTAATCGAAAGAATTTCAACTGCTCGCTCCGCGCTCGGCGTCGCCGCGACGAAAATAAATAGCCGCCAAAATTCGAGCCGCGTTATCGAAAACCTTTCGCGATCGGACGATAACCCAAGCGTACGATTACGCTGGACGATGTACTAGTGAGCGATTGATGAATGAAAGTCGACCACCTCGGTTGAGCTTGAGTAAGATCATGTTACGAGGACAAATTAATTACACATCGCCGAAAATTCGCGAGGGGAAAAACAAAAGGATATTCGATTTCTTTCTTGCCGAGTGCGGCCGACGCGTTTGTCGCGTTGTAAAATAATTTGGCGGGACGAAATTTCGTCGTCATACAACTCGCATATTGTTCACCGTCCTCTTTCGAATCCCGCCGAGGAGAGATTGGGCTTGCATTATATAGTATATTTCATAGGGCATACGAATAAGATAGATTTCCCGTCCCCCTCCCCCCTTCTGTCCTCCTTCCTCCAACCCGCCGCGAATCAGCTAGCGTTAACGAGCACGGCGCTTAAATCGTCGCGCGACGCGACCTAACGTCCGAATTAGATATTTTAATTACGCGCCGGTACGGCCGTTAATCGAGAGCGGGGGCGGTCGCGTTCAAAAATTACCGGAATATTAAAAATTTATGTGGGTAGGCGCGGCCGCGCATAAAAAGCGCGTGTCGTACGTTAAAACGCGAACGCAATTATCGCGAATACTTTCGCGCTCGCGTACGCTCGCTTATAGATATCTCGCAATTGACCGATGATTTAGGTAGGTAATTATATTCGGTGCCGCGAAGTGGGATTGCTCGCGCGGCAAACAATTAATTGCGAACGAATACCGGTAGGGGTTGGCAGCGGCAGCGACAGCGGCAGCGGCAGCAGCGGCGGCAGCAACAAGAGGAGGAGGACGAGGAGGAGGCAGTTGGCGGGCGGGGGGAGGGGGGCAGGGAGGGGGCCGATGGGGGAGGCGATGGACGGTGTGGAGGAGGGCCCGCGGAATATTACCGTGCTTATTTTTCATCCGGGCTCTCGCGCGCGCCGTTTCGCGCCTGTTTTTAATATTACACCGCGGTCGCGAATGTTTTACCCTCCGTCCGCGCCCTCCCGCCCGCCGACCCGCGACCGTCACTTTCCGCCCCGCGCTCGTCGCTCCGCCGCTCTGCCGCTCTACTTCTCACGAAAGCCGCCGCGATATCGCGCCTCGTAACGAATTTACGATATTAATTTGGCGTGCCGCCTTGGCGATTTATTATCTACACGGTGTCGGAGCAAAAAGAAAAAAGGATAAAAACGGGCATGAGGTGTCGGTGGCAGTGGCGGTGATAGTGGAAAGAGGACAAACGACAGCAACGTCCGCAGGAGGAGGAGGGGGGAGGAGGCGGGAGGGGAACGGGGGCAAAGGGGGGAGAGAGAGGAAATTGGAGGAGGGACGCGGGCGGGGGTAGCCCTCGAGGGAGGCGCGACAATTCGCGAGGGTCGAAAATATATCGTATCTATATGCGAGCACCGCGATAAAACAATAATTCTATAATTTATTCGCGCGCGGGCGCGCGCGTTCGCGGGTGGGTGAGTGGGTGGTGGATGGATCGCGACGGACGTGGTGGCTACCGGGGGCGGGAGGGGGAGGGGGAGAACGGTTGCACGCCGCGTGACACAAGCGTACTCGCTCGTTCGCTCGTTCACGTGAGAGTGCGTTAGTACACATAGTGAGCACGTATGTGAGTGCGTGAGAGTGCGTGTGAGAGTGCGCGTATGTATGCGTGTGTGTATATGTGTGTGAGAGAGAGAGAGAGAGAGAGAGAGAGAGAGAGAGAGAGAGAGAGAGAGAGAGAGAGAGAGAGAGAGGGAGAGAGAAAGAGCGCGCACAACCGCTCGTATTATATCGAGCGCGCGCAGTTGGCGTTAATATATCATCGGGCGCATCTGCCCCCAACGACGCGTTTCAATATGTTCTACGGCTGTATAACCGCTCCTATAGAAACACGCGCGCGTCCGTGCTGCGGGCGTACGCGCTTCTCGCTGGTGCATCGCGTATTCCGTTGCGAATTCTTGGCCCGCCGCCGCTGCCCTCGCCGCGTCGTCATCGCCGTCGTTAATCGCGATTGCTTGCGGACGAGGTTCGCGGTACTTTTGATATGATCACCGTGTCTCTAACCTCTTCGGCGATTTTCGATCAAGGGTATAGAAGACGAACATGTCCGAGGAAACGGAAAAGGATAAAAAGAGACAGAGTCAATATCTCGAATATAAAGCACATCTCAGCGAGATATTCTCTTAATTCATGTGAGAAACAAGACAAGAGTCCACTCACTCACTCTCTCTCTCTCTCTCTCTCTCTCTCTCTCTCTCTCTTTACGCTTATTTGGAGTCGGGCTGTAACGGGTATCGAGAAACACGATAACGTATCGCGCATCAAGTGTACACAGTGTAGCAATAATCGCCGTGCAAGACGCCATAACATGTTTTTCCCAGCATCGCGTAAAGAAATCCGGTTACATTTAAATATAAGAAAAACAAATTTAAAAAGAGAGAGAGAGAGAGAGAGACCCCTTTGTTACTTATTTTTCTGCTCTCTCGCAGTGCTTCTCCCTTGGCCATGGTCGCGAGCTAACATCGGCGGTCGTAATCGACGGCCCGCCGGCGTGTCCGACGCCGATTTCAAGCTAAACCTCTCTCGTATCGCGAGAGAGGCGCTGCTTCTCGCAAATCAAGCGACGGCCAATCGATTTGATGACGCGAATGCTTTCTAAATAATATGTGTCGTGTTCCACTTGGACGGTTGATAGCTCGATCGGAGGGAAGTTACGTCTGTGCGCGGCCGGTTATACTTCGAGGGGCTTAGCAGGTCTCATTATTAAAGATACAAGCGATTGGAGCGATTATCCTATCTACGTATCCCCGCGACAAATTTTATGTGACTATTCCAGTATGGCGCGGCATGTATGTATATGCTCGCGTATGCACGCGTATGCGTGTACGAGAGCGCGCGTCGCGCGATTAAAGCGTATTATCTATATGCGATATGTATAAGCACGTCATGTTACGAGGAGAACGAGACGTTGGCGATGGTCAACAAATATCGCAGTCATAGTAAACATCCCCGATAATAATCCGGCTTTTATTGGCGCTCGGTCTTTTGGCAATAATAGCGTGAATCTTTATCTTCGCAGGCGTGGAAAATTCCTGATCTCTCGCGGCGTGAATCGCACGTCGTATCTTTCGTTAGAATGCGTGCGACTTTTTTGCGCCCGGGTCGTCGGAGAGACGAGAAGTAATACGATGAGCGAGCGAGCGAGCGAGCGAGCGAGAGAGAGAGAGAGAGAGAGAGAGAGAGAGAGAGAGAGAGAGAGAGAGGAGGGGAGAGCGACGCGTCGATTAGCGCGCGCGTTCTCTGATATTCGGCGTGGAATCGTTCGGCGGCACGCGGCGAAAGAAAGATCGAAAATTTGATTATCGCTGTCGCGGCCGCGATCGCGCCGGACGACGAGAGAAAAGGGCTCGCGTTCGCTTTCGCCCCGTCCGGCCCTTTTCCTGCACTTTTTCTGCGCCCGCAATTTTGTATCGGCCATTAGCGCCGCGCGGACGGGGCGCGGCTTGATGGAAATTTATGACAGCCACTTGATTGGGTTCAACGTTCCCCGTATTTCATCCTCGCGGAACGCTTCCTCCGACTTCTTTCGCGCCGTGCCGTGCTCCTTTAGGGCCCTAACGACCTCGGCGATTAAAACGTACGCTCGTCGGCGCGAGTGAGCGAAGACCAACGGACGCGGACGGACGAACGAGCGAACAAACGATGACTACAATCTCGATGGGTGCCGACGAGTTTCGTACCGCGGGATTCTCACTCCGTCTTCCGGCCAAGGTTGCGATTCGCACTTTTTTTCAAATCATGCGGAAAATCGCGAAGAAACGTCGTAATTTGCCATCCAGCTAGACGCGAGCGTAAACGGTATAATTTCGCTGCGAGCGGAAGAGCAAACGGGAGATTTATACAGCGCGATACCAATAATAAGTGCTGCATCAGAAAATTATGCGCGAGAGATGAAATTATTAGATAAATCGCAGATTGATATACATTCGCCATTATGATCGTATAATTGGCATTCGCGGATCCGCGGAGATTGCGCCGAGGCCGTCGATAATCGTTGGTGCAAGTTGGCGTCGATTGCACGCTCGTGCTCGAGTGAGACAGAGAGCAGCCTCGACCTGCGGCTTCGAGTACATTTTCACAAATATTTGCGTCCCCTAGCTGCATTAAGAACGAAAGAGCGCGGCTTGGAGAAGGACCGCGAGACCGCGAGTAGTCGTTCTCCCGCGTGCGCCAAATGGAATCGCATCGGCGTGCGAATCTCACCGTGCGTTGCTTCGCGTCGCCGTCGGTCGAGTATTTCTTTCTTTTTCTTTGTTCGCATGGGCGTATCGCGTACAGTTTTACGTAGTATTCGCTCGACGAAATGCGTGGCGAAGAAATTGCGAGAGGATACCACACGCGGGCGCTTGCGAAGTCACGGTCGTATGTCCAAAAACGGAGCAAGTTTCGAGCCTCGGCCTCGAGCGTCTTTACGCGTCAGCGGGACATTAAAACGTTCTCGTTCTCCGCGAGATAATTTACGAGGCGCTCGTTGACGAGTAATCGCGTCTCGCGCGTGCAACGAAACGAGGGCGGGGTAAAGAGCGCGAGGAAGAACGGAAGAGAAGGACATGGCGAGGAGAGAATTAAAATCCCCAGCGGGAACAAAGAGATGGACGCACGTAAGGAGCGATCGCTGATTTTAGACAGCGATTCAGGCCGATAATCGCTATCCTTACAGGATGCGCGCTTCTCAAACACAGTCGCGAAAAATCCTTCCTGCGTAATCCGCAGTTGCGGCAATAATAATTTTCACCGAGCCGGACGAGCCACTGTTTGTCGCGCAACTTATCACGGTTTCGCGTATATTTCAACGATCGGGCGTAGAATTAAATTCCAGTGGAAACACAAGTTCGCGTTTGGATATCCATTGAAACGCTTTGCGTCAATATGTTTACTTGGAAAAGCCATCCGCTGAAATGTCTCGATTACACGCGACCGGACCGACCGCGGAGAGTGATTTTACACGCTAAGAAACACGGCCATTGCGTTCCTCTCCTTCCCTTTTGTTCCATTCGATATTTGCGACATCCAACCTGTCGTATAATTGTCATAAAAGTGATATTTTGCATAAACACATAAATTCCCCGACTGCCTCCGGGACGGCGCAATTCGTTACTATTTTCGAATTCGCGTCCGAGATCACTTCGGTCGACGGAGAACGACGCATACCGTATAGTATACGGACTGGCGCGCATATACCGCGGGAGAGAGAGAGAGAGAGAGAGAGAGAGAGAGAGAGAGAGAGAGAACGGCAGTTTTTATAGTTATTATTTTTTCGTGTTTATTTCTCGCGCGTATTTCGAATCGTAAATCCGCGCCCTCGCGTCGGCTGTTAAAGCTCTTTCTTTCTCTCCTTCTCTCTCCCGTTCTCCCTTTCTCGCACTCTTTCCGCTCCCTTCCCTCCAGCGACGCACTGCTGCAGTCGTGCAGTCGACGCGAGGTGGCACACGTGGCCCGATAAGGCCGTAATCTATAAATACTCAGGCGCAATTTTCCACCTCCGATCAGTTTCCTTCATTACACACGATCGTTACCCGCGGCCTTATCGATAAATGGAAAACCGATGTTAACTTGTACCTCCTCTCTCTCCCTCGTCCCCTCCTCCTGTCCCCGCGACTCAACAGGGATAAAGCATTTTTCCGAGTTCGCGTTCGGTTTTAAATGTCGTTTTAATTGCCGCTTTGTCAACACGCTACCCGTTGATTTGTCGTCGCCGCGGCCTTCGGTCACGTCGACACGTGCTACGATTACACGTGCCATCGCCATCGTCTTCCCGTGAAGGGAATATTTCAATACTGCGCTTTAAAAGCGCAAGTTGAAATTCCGTAGATTTCCTCGGAACAAAAGCACGGTAAATCCACGTTTTCGAAAGTGCGGTTCGATGAAATGTGAAGAGGGAGGAAGAGAGGAAGAGAGAGAAAGAGCGGGTGCGAGGGGGAGAAAGCGGAAGAGAGTAACTTAGTAACTTGTGGAAAACAAGAGAGAGTAGATCGAACGTGCACGCATTATTCGCGTCTACCGTATTGGATATCTAAATTGGCGTCTAAATATTTGGACAAGCGGCGAACAAACGCATTTACGGCAAATAAATCTCATTCGGCTACGTGCTTTTATCTTCCCGCGAGATTTGCCGAAATGGAGATACACCTCGATACTCCGATCCGCGCGCGCGCGCGCGCGCGCGCACGGAGGCTTCAATTAAAATTCTTCGGCGTTTTCATCTACCGGCTCCGGCGAAGTAGCGCGGGACCGGAATTTTCGATAGTCGATGCGACGTGATTTGCTGCGACGGGACTGCGAGCGAGCGAGTGCGCGCGGAAAGTCCCCCGGAATCGAAATGAAAACGCGGCTCGGGCAAGCATCCATAAAAACCTTTTCGCCCCCGGCAATTAGCAATAAAGTTTTCATCGTTTAATAAAGGTCGGTACAAATAAATGGCACGATAAAAAATCGACGAACAATACAGGCGCCTATGCGCGCTCGCGTGCAACAACGACGTGTAATTCTCGCGGTGTGCGTGTACTATATCCGGCGAGAACGCGCAGCGCCGTCAGATTTTCCGCGTCCATTTTATCGCGGCCGCTCGGCTTTACGAGATCGGTGTTTTATTTCGTTTATCGTATGTATAAAAAAAAGGAAAGAGCGTACACGCGTATTCCTGCCGAGTGAACGGTTTCCCCTCTCTAACTCTTCCTCTCCCTCCATCTCCCTCCCTCCCTCCCTCTCTCTCTCTCTCTCTCTCTCTCCCTCTCTCTCCCTCTCTCTCTCTCTCTCATTCTCTCTCACTCTCTTGCTCCGGCTCTCCTCTTTCTCTCGTTTCTATGCTCCGCGGATTATCCTGCGGATATGTGTAAATCGCGTCTACGACGATGACTTTAGACCCGATTCACGCGAGCTGCGCAGGAGGACTTGCTCGTGTTGTCTTTTGTGTCGTCGCTATTCGCACGATGATATAACGATCTAGTTTGAAACAGCACCCATCATTACGAAACGATAATGAGCAAATAATGTATTTTACATATTTGCTTCGCGCACAATATTATGAGAGTACTTTAATCGGGTAAAAATTACTGTTTGTTTGCTTAGTCAGATATATATATATATATATATATAATGATTGACTGACCTCTGCCGATTTCCCAAAAATGGCGCGCTTTCGCCGCTCAGATGCTCTCGTCTTCAGGTTTCTGCAACAAACGGAATAAGTCTCGTTTTGTAATCTTAAATCTGACCTAATCCAAAGGTCTATGTCTACACTGAAAAAGACGTTGGATATTTGTGTCTTTAATTAGACGGTGTAATAATCGTAGTCGAGAGATTCAGTTCCGTTATTGTAACATTATCGAGAAAATTCTTGCACGCATATCGCCCCTACCGTTTATCTGTGGGAACGATAAAAATAACGCAATTAGCGCCGAAAATGATTACATTTTTGTCGCCAGACTCAGCACTTTTTCTCTCTCAACTGTCGAGAGAGATTCGCGAGATATTGAGAAGCGTGAAACGGGCCTTACGGGCCATATCTCGCGGATATCGTGGCGTGTAATTACCGCTGTTTTACACGCCGTTGCGCGGACGAGTTACGCGCCCGATCGCCGAGATCTGGACACCGTATTCCATCCGCTTTACGCCGCGTTTTATTTTGCGGAGACGTAGCTCGCGGTTTATTCGATCGCACGCGTGCGGCTCGTGTCGCAAATTACGTCGGCGGTCCGACGATGCCCGTTGTACATATTACAGGGCGGCAAAGTTCGAGCGTATCAATTCTTGATCGATTCGCGCGATTCTCCGGCTTGAACTTTTTATTAATACCGCGAGTGTAGGCGATCTTAACAGCGTCTAACTGACGACGATCGATTTCATTACTTCATCGACATCCAGCCAAATGCGCACCTTCGTTCTTGCGATCCCCGCCAAGGAAAATGACGGTCGAGATATAAAAATAAATATCAGTGTGCACGAGACACACATCGCGTTTGCAAGAATTGATGTCGCCGAGAAGAATTGCCTCCACCTCATCCCTTGTGCTTAATTATATACTTTCGCACCTATCGTCAATTCTCTATCCATTGTGTCTCACGCGAGATACCATCAGCCTTACAACAGCGTTACACCGCGCTCAAACTACGGAATAAATTATCGGGGCCGCGCGTTATTCCGCGGTAATCGAGAGGATGTTTACGCTGTTTACATGTAAATCACCCTCGAAGAAAGAGTTAAGCGCGCGCGTTCGCTCGCTCGCTCTCGGGCGGACGGGGGAGTGAGGAATAATGTACGACACACAAAGCGAAAGAAAAGCGCGCGAGACTTCGGGGCGCGGTGAAAGAAGACGGATGCACCCGAGGCGGCGTGCACACGAGGCGCGCGTGCATACGTGCATCCGGGCGGGGGTGGGAGGCAGTAGTCGGGGAGGACGGCGGAGGAGGAGGAGGAGGCTGGTGGAAGAAGGCGTGAATGGAAGAGCCGCGGGGCACCCCGGGAGTGAAAATCCGGAAAAATATGTCATCGTTTCATCGACAGTCATCACAAAGAACCGAATGAACGAACGAACGAACGAACGAACGAACGAACGAACGAACGAACGAACGAACGGACGGACGGACGGACGGACGAACGAACGCACGCAGGAACGAGCGGCTGAATGTGGCGTGTGTTGGCGTACGTGCTTTTCCGCCACCCTCTCCCTCTCCTCCCGCCGGCAGCCAGCCTGCCTGCCTGCCTGCCTGCCTGCCTGCCTGCCTGCCTGCCTGCCTGCGCCGCCACCCTTTCCACCCTCTTGGATGGATACCCGGTCCCCTCGTCCCCTGCCCTCTTTTTTTCCCTCCTTCGCAGCGCATCCAGCAGCCTCCACCTCCACATCTCCGCCGCCGATGCAGTCATTGTACGCCGCTCATCCCGGTGTATTGTCGTCCGAAACAATGATTTCATAAAAATACACGCGAGAGAACGTCGATGACACAGGCGAGAGCGACGTGGCGAGCGAGGGGAGGAGAACGTCGGGCAGGAGGGGGGAAGAGGCAAGAGAAAGGGGTGGTGGGTGAGCGCGAGCGGGTTGGAGAATGTCGAGAGGGAAACGACGAATGCCGATCGCGAGCGCGGCCGATTTCACGAGGCTGCTTTTTGCCCGGCTGGCGTTTTTCTTTTTCCCTCCCCTTCTTCTTGTCGTCGATAAGTCGAGGAGTCGAAACGGCCGCAGGCGAGACGTGCGCAACGTTTCGGCAACGTCTCGCCGACGACGACGGTACGATTACGTCACACACGCCGCCCACGGCGCCCGCGAACTTCGCCCCTTCGGCTCTTTTTTTCTCCTTCTCACACTTCGCACCGTCGCTAATCGGATCGCGGCGCGCGTCCGCGCGGGCGCGCGCGAAAATTCAGTTATTATAAATTTCATTACGTGAGAACTTTGAGATAAGCTGAAAAT